>NC_068973.1:24065576-24073076 GCF_016808095.1 Vigna angularis
TTACAAAACGGCTAAACTTCAAAAATTTTGAACTACCTCAAGATGGTTTGGTTTTGCAACCAAACCTTCACAGCATTGTTTTGGGACCATTTGAAGTGTTTTCCAACCCATAAGTCTCAAAAATCATGACTTTCAAAAATTCACAAATTTTGGCCCCAAGCACCATGCACCACAAACTTAGCCAACTTTCACCACCAAACTTGGCTAGCTTCAAAACCCACCAAAATGAAAAATTTCTTGCACCAAGATTTTTACAGTAGCATTTTGGTGATATAAAGAGGGCATTCCAACCATCAAACCCCAAAAACCAACACTTTCAAAATTTCCCAAAACTTGGCACCAAGCACCAACTTAGCCAACTTTCACCACCAAACTTGGCTAGCTTCAAAACCCACCAAAATGAAAATTTTCTTGCACCAAGATTTTTACAGTAGCATTTTGGTGATATAAAGAGGGCATTCCAACCATCAAACCCCCAAAACCAACACTTTCAAAATGTCCCAAAACTTGGCACCAAGCACCAACTTAGCCAACTTTCACCACCAAACTTGGCTAGCTTCAAAACCCACCAAAATGAAAAATTTCTTGCACCAAGATTTTTACAGTAGCATTTTGATGATATAAAGAGGGCATTCCAACCATCAAACCCCCAAAACCAACACTTTCAAAATTTCCCAAAACTTGGCACCAAGCACCAACTTAGCCAACTTTCACCACCAAACTTGGCTAGCTTCAAAACCCACCAAAATGAAAAATTTCTTGCACCAAGATTTTTACAGTAGCATTTTGGTGATATAAAGAGGGCATTCCAACCATCAAACCCCCAAAACCAACACTTTCAAAATTTCCCAAAACTTGGCACCAAGCACCAACTTAGCCAACTTTCACCACCAAACTTGGCTAGCTTCAAAACCCACCAAAATGAAAAATTTCTTGCACCAAGATTTTTACAGTAGCATTTTGATGATATAAAGAGGGCATTCCAACCATCAAACCCCAAAAACCAACACTTTCAAAATTTCCCAAAACTTGGCACCAAGCACCAACTTAGCCAACTTTCACCACCAAACTTGGCTAGCTTCAAAACCCACCAAAATGAAAAATTTCTTGCACCAAGATTTTTACAGTAGCATTTTGATGATATAAAGAGGGCATTCCAACCATCAAACCCCAAAAACCAACACTTTCAAAATTTCCCAAAACTTGGCACCAAGCACCAACTTAGCCAACTTTCACCACAAAACTTGGCTAGCTTCAAAACCCACCAAAATGAAAAATTTCTTGCACCAAGATTTTTACAGTAGCATTTTGATGATATAAAGAGGGCATTCCAACCATCAAACCCCAAAAACCAACACTTTCAAAATTTCCCAAAACTTGGCACCAAGCACCAACTTAGCCAACTTTCACCACCAAACTTGGCTAGCTTCAAAACCCACCAAAATGAAAAATTTCTTGCACCAAGATTTTTACAGTAGCATTCTGATGATATAAAGAGGGCATTCCAACCATCAAACCCCCAAAACCAACACTTTCAAAATTTCCCAAAACTTGGCACCAAGCACCAACTTAGCCAACTTTCACCACCAAACTTGGCTAGCTTCAAAACCCACCAAAATGAAAAATTTCTTGCACCAAGATTTTTACAGTAGCATTTTGATGATATAAAGAGGGCATTCCAACCATCAAACCCCCAAAACCAACACTTTCAAAATTTCCCAAAACTTGGCACCAAGCACCAACTTAGCCAACTTTCACCACCAAACTTGGCTAGCTTCAAAACCCACCAAAATGAAAAATTTCTTGCACCAAGATTTTTACAGTAGCATTTTGATGATATAAAGAGGGCATTCCAACCATCAAACCTCCAAAACCAACACTTTCAAAATTTCCCAAAACTTGGCACCAAGCACCAACTTAGCCAACTTTCACCACCAAACTTGGCTAGCTTCAAAACCCACCAAAATGAAAAATTTCTTGCACCAAGATTTTTACAGTAGCATTTTGGTGATATAAAGAGGGCATTCCAACCATCAAACCCCAAAAACCAACACTTTCAAAATTTCCCAAAACTTGGCACCAAGCACCAACTTAGCCAACTTTCACCACCAAACTTGGCTAGCTTCAAAACCCACCAAAATGAAAAATTTCTTGCACCAAGATTTTTATAGTAGCATTTTGGTGATATAAAGAGGGTATTCCAACCATCAAACCCCAAAAACCAACACTTTCAAAATTTCCCAAAACATGGCACCAAACACCAACTTAGCCAACTTTCACCACCAAACTTGGCTAGCTTCAAAACCCACCAAGATTTTTACAGTAGCATTTTGATGATATAAAGAGGGCATTCCAACCATCAAACCCCAAAAACCAACACTTTCAAAATTTCCCAAAACTTGGCACCAAGCACCAACTTAGCCAACTTTCACCACCAAACTTGGCTAGCTTCAAAACCCACCAAAATGAAAAATTTCTTGCACCAAGATTTTTACAGTAGCATTTTGGTGATATAAAGAGGGCATTCCAACCATCAAACCCCAAAAACCAACACTTTCAAAATTTCCCAAAACTTGGCACCAAGCACCAACTTAGCCAACTTTCACCACCAAACTTGGCTAGCTTCAAAACCCACCAAAATGAAAATTTTCTTGCACCAAGATTTTTACAGTAGCATTTTGGTGATATAAAGAGGGCATTCCAACCATCAAACCCCCAAAACCAACACTTTCAAAATGTCCCAAAACTTGGCACCAAGCACCAACTTAGCCAACTTTCACCACCAAACTTGGCTAGCTTCAAAACCCACCAAAATGAAAAATTTCTTGCACCAAGATTTTTACAGTAGCATTTTGATGATATAAAGAGGGCATTCCAACCATCAAACCCCCAAAACCAACACTTTCAAAATTTCCCAAAACTTGGCACCAAGCACCAACTTAGCCAACTTTCACCACCAAACTTGGCTAGCTTCAAAACCCACCAAAATGAAAAATTTCTTGCACCAAGATTTTTACAGTAGCATTTTGGTGATATAAAGAGGGCATTCCAACCATCAAACCCCCAAAACCAACACTTTCAAAATTTCCCAAAACTTGGCACCAAGCACCAACTTAGCCAACTTTCACCACCAAACTTGGCTAGCTTCAAAACCCACCAAAATGAAAAATTTCTTGCACCAAGATTTTTACAGTAGCATTTTGATGATATAAAGAGGGCATTCCAACCATCAAACCCCAAAAACCAACACTTTCAAAATTTCCCAAAACTTGGCACCAAGCACCAACTTAGCCAACTTTCACCACCAAACTTGGCTAGCTTCAAAACCCACCAAAATGAAAAATTTCTTGCACCAAGATTTTTACAGTAGCATTTTGATGATATAAAGAGGGCATTCCAACCATCAAACCCCCAAAACCAACACTTTCAAAATTTCCCAAAACTTGGCACCAAGCACCAACTTAGCCAACTTTCACCACCAAACTTGGCTAGCTTCAAAACCCACCAAAATGAAAAATTTCTTGCACCAAGATTTTTACAGTAGCATTTTGATGATATAAAGAGGGCATTCCAACCATCAAACCTCCAAAACCAACACTTTCAAAATTTCCCAAAACTTGGCACCAAGCACCAACTTAGCCAACTTTCACCACCAAACTTGGCTAGCTTCAAAACCCACCAAAATGAAAAATTTCTTGCACCAAGATTTTTACAGTAGCATTTTGGTGATATAAAGAGGGCATTCCAACCATCAAACCCCAAAAACCAACACTTTCAAAATTTCCCAAAACTTGGCACCAAGCACCAACTTAGCCAACTTTCACCACCAAACTTGGCTAGCTTCAAAACCCACCAAAATGAAAAATTTCTTGCACCAAGATTTTTATAGTAGCATTTTGGTGATATAAAGAGGGCATTCCAACCATCAAACCCCAAAAACCAACACTTTCAAAATTTCCCAAAACATGGCACCAAACACCAACTTAGCCAACTTTCACCACCAAACTTGGCTAGCTTCAAAACCCACCAAGATTTTTACAGTAGCATTTTGATGATATAAAGAGGGCATTCCAACCATCAAACCCCAAAAACCAACACTTTCAAAATTTCCCAAAACTTGGCACCAAGCACCAACTTAGCCAACTTTCACCACCAAACTTGGCTAGCTTCAAAACCCACCAAAATGAAAAATTTATTGCACCAAGATTTTTACAGTAGCATTTTGATGATATAAAGAGGGCATTCCAACCATCAAACCCCCAAAACCAACACTTTCAAAATTTCCCAAAACTTGGCACCAAGCACCAACTTAGCCAAGTTTCACCACCAAACTTGGCTAGCTTCAAAACCCACCAAAATGAAAAATTTCTTGCACCAAGATTTTTACAGTAGCATTTTGGTGATATAAAGAGGGCATTCTAACCATCAAACCCACAAAACAAACACTTTCAAAATTTCCCAAAACTTGGCACCAAGCACCAACTTAGCCAAGTTTCACCACCAAACTTGGCTAGCTTCAAAACCCACCAAAATGAAAAATTTCTTGCACCAAGATTTTTACAGTAGCATTTTGATGATATAAAGAGGGCATTCCAACCATCAAACCCCCAAAACCAACACTTTCAAAATTTCCCAAAACTTGGCACCAAGCACCAACTTAGCCAAGTTTCACCACCAAACTTGGCTAGCTTCAAAACCCACCAAAATGAAAAATTTCTTGCACCAAGATTTTTACAGTAGCATTTTGGTGATATAAAGAGGGCATTCCAACCATCAAACCCCCAAAACCAACACTTTCAAAATTTCCCAAAACTTGGCACCAAGCACCAACTTAGTCAACTTTCACCACCAAACTTGGCTAGCTTCAAAACCCACCAAAATGAAAAATTTCTTGCACCAAGATTTTTACAGTAGCATTTTGATGATATAAAGAGGGCATTCCAACCATCAAACCCCAAAAACCAACACTTTCAAAATTTCCCAAAACTTGGCACCAAGAACCAACTTAGCCAACTTCCACCACCAAACTTGGCTGCTTCAAAACCCACCAAAATGAAAAATTTCTTGCACCAAGATTTTTACAGTAGCATTTTGGTGATATAAAGAGGGAATTCCAACCATCAAACCCCAAAAACCAACACTTTCAAAATTTCCCAAAACTTGGCACCAAGCACCAACTTAGCCAACTTTCACCACCAAACTTGGCTAGCTTCAAAACCCACCAAAATGAAAAATTTATTGCACCAAGATTTTTACAGTAGCATTTTGGTGATATAAAGAGGGCATTCCAACCATCAAACCCCAAAAACCAACACTTTCAAAATTTCCCAAAACTTGGCACCAAGCACCAACTTAGCCAACTTTTACCACCAAACTTGGCTAGCTTCAAAACCCACCAAAATGAAAAATTTCATGCACCAAGATTTTTACAGTAGCATTTTGATGATATAAAGAGGGCATTCCAACCATCAAACCCAAAAAACCAACACTTTCAAAATTTCCCAAAACTTGGCACCAAGCACCAACTTAGCCAACTTTCACCACCAAACTTGGCTAGCTTCAAAACCCACCAAAATGAAAAATTTCTTGCACCAAGATTTTGACAGTAGCATTTTGGTGATATAAAGAGGGCATTCCAACCATCAAACCCCAAAAACCAACACTTTCAAAATTTCCCAAAACATGGCACCAAGCACCAACTTAGCCAACTTTCACCACCAAACTTGGCTAGCTTCAAAACCCACCAAAATGAAAAATTTCTTGCACCAAGATTTTTACAGTAGCATTTTGATGATATAAAGAGGGCATTCCAACCATCAAACCCCAAAAACCAACACTTTCAAAATTTCCCAAAACTTGGCACCAAGCACCAACTTAGCCAACTTCCACCACCAAACTTGGCTAGCTTCAAAACCCACCAAAATGAAAAATTTATTGCACCAAGATTTTTACAGTAGCATTTTGGTGATATAAAGAGGGCATTCCAACCATCAAACCCCAAAAACCAACACTTTCAAAATTTCCCAAAACATGGCACCAAGCACCAACTTAGCCAACTTTCACCACCAAACTTGGCTAGCTTCAAAACCCACCAAAATGAAAAATTTCTTGCACCAAGATTTTTACAGTAGCATTTTGGTGATATAAAGAGGGAATTCCAACCATCAAACCCCAAAAACCAACACTTTCAAAATTTCCCAAAACTTGGCACCAAGCACCAACTTAGCCAACTTTCACCACCAAACTTGGCTAGCTTCAAAACCCACCAAAATGAAAAATTTCTTGCACCAAGATTTTTACAGTAGCATTTTGATGATATAAAGAGGGCATTCCAACCATCAAACCCCAAAAACCAACACTTTCAAAATTTCCCAAAACTTGGCACCAAGCACCAACTTAGCCAACTTTCACCACCAAACTTGGCTAGCTTCAAAACCCACCAAAATGAAAAATTTCTTGCACCAAGATTTTTACAGTAGCATTTTGATGATATAAAGAGGTCATTCCAACCATCAAACCCCAAAAACCAACACTTTCAAAATTTCCCAAAACTTGCCACCAAGCACCAACTTAGCCAACTTCCACCACCAAACTTGGCTAGCTTCAAAACCCACCAAAATGAAAAATTTCTTGCACCAAGATTTTTACAGTAGCATTTTGGTGATATAAAGAGGGCATTCCAACCATCAAACCCCAAAAACCAACACTTTCAAAGTTTCCCAAAACTTGGCACCAACCACCAACTTAGCCAACTTTCACCACCAAACTTGGCTAGCTTCAAAACCCACCAAAATGAAAAATTTCTTGCACCAAGATTTTTACAGTAGCATTTTGGTGATATAAAGAGGGCATTCCAACCATCAAACCCCAAAAACCAACACTTTCAAAATTTCCCAAAACTTGGCACCAAGCACCAACTTAGCCAACTTTTACCACCAAACTTGGCTAGCTTCAAAACCCACCAAAATGAAAAATTTCATGCACCAAGATTTTTACAGTAGCATTTTGATGATATAAAGAGGGCATTCCAACCATCAAACCCAAAAAACCAACACTTTCAAAATTTCCCAAAACTTGGCACCAAGCACCAACTTAGCCAACTTTCACCACCAAACTTGGCTAGCTTCAAAACCCACCAAAATGAAAAATTTCTTGCACCAAGATTTTGACAGTAGCATTTTGGTGATATAAAGAGGGCATTCCAACCATCAAACCCCAAAAACCAACACTTTCAAAATTTCCCAAAACATGGCACCAAGCACCAACTTAGCCAACTTTCACCACCAAACTTGGCTAGCTTCAAAACCCACCAAAATGAAAAATTTCTTGCACCAAGATTTTTACAGTAGCATTTTGATGATATAAAGAGGGCATTCCAACCATCAAACCCCAAAAACCAACACTTTCAAAATTTCCCAAAACTTGGCACCAAGCACCAACTTAGCCAACTTCCACCACCAAACTTGGCTAGCTTCAAAACCCACCAAAATGAAAAATTTA
>NC_068973.1:24078076-24093076 GCF_016808095.1 Vigna angularis
GGGGTACATAGTTCTTTTAAAAAAACTGCTTGAGAAAATTGTTTGAGAGATTTATTTTGAAATTGTTTGAAAATTTGTTTAATTGATTATGGATAAATTTGGATTTTTGGGAGAGTGAGCCTGACAAGGTCTGGCCTTGCTCCTACGTATCTCCACTTTTGATGGAGAATCAAGGATCATGTAGTTCTGGCTAGCAATATTGATTGTTGTTTGAAAATGTGGATGTTTTTAGTTTTTGAAGATTTTTATATTTTTTGGTATTTTTTTGATGTAATGTTTAGATTTTTTTTGCGTAATGAGCACTAGGCTGATGCGTACGATCGCACGAGCACTCACACGGCTTTTTCTTTGTTTTTTATTGTTTTGCGTAATGAGTACTAGGCTGATGCGTACGATCGCACGAGCACTCACACGGCTTTTTTTGTTTTTTTTTATATTTTGGGTAACGAGTACTAGGCTGATGCGTACGATCGCACGAGTACTCATACCGATATTTATTATTACATGTTTTTTAAAGTTTTATATTTTTTTTATTTTTTTATTAAGAAAGAGAGGTGAGTTGAAATATCTATGACGTAAAAATATTAAAAAGCATAGGATAAAATCGTGGTAGAAAATAGGATAAATTTATAAACTAAAAAATGATCAAAATGAATATAAGTAGAATGAAAAGAAAATGTGTACCTTGTTAAGGATTTGAAAGATGAAGTAAGACTTTGCTTGTAATAAGTTGTGAGAAGAGGTAGATTGATGGTGAAGAAGATGAATTTGTATTAGAAATGTGGTATGAGATTTTATATGTATAGAGAGATAGTAAAATGTGAGAGAAAAATGAAGTAGAGTTTTAGGATGAAGAGGTTTGGTGTGTGAGAGAAAGAAGATGGATATTATGTAACTTTTTTTTTGTGAAGTGAAGAGAATGTAGGTATTTATAGAGTTAAGGATGAAGAAAGTTGATGAATAAAAATAATATAATAAGTTGGTGGAAAATTTAGATGAAATAAAATATAATAAAAAAAGATGAATAGAAAAAGTTAATGTGGAAAATAAGTGAAAGAAATAATATAAAAAGTTTGTGGAAAAATTAGGTGAAATAAAATATAGTGAATAGTAAAAGTTAATGTGGAAAATAAGTGAAAGAAATAATATAAAAAGTTGGTGGAGAAATTAGGTAATGAAATTAAGTGAAAGAAATAATATAAAAAGGTGGTGGAGAAATTAGGTATGGAAATTAAGTGAAAGAAATAATATAAAAAGTTGGTGGAGAAAGTAGGTAAAATAAAATATAGTGAATAGTAAAAGTTAATGTGGAAAATAAGTGAAAGAAATAATATAAAAAGTTGGTGGAGAAATTAGGTATGGAAATTAAGTGAAAGAAATAATATAAAAAGGTGGTGGAGAAATTAGGTATGAAAATTAAGTGAAAGAAATAATATAAAAAGTTGGTGGAGAAAGTAGGTAAAATAAAATATAGTGAATAGTAAAAGTTAATGTGGAAAATAAGTGAAAGAAATAATATAAAAAGTGGGTGGAAAAATAAGGTGGAGAAATATGGATAATAAAAAATGTTGATGGAGAAGATATAATTAAAAAATGTAAGTGGAATAATTAGAAAAGTTGATATATAAAATTAATATGGAAATGATGTGGAAAAAGTAAATGAAAAAGGTAGATGATGTGGAGGGTGAGGTGGATGGTGATGTGGAGAATGGGGTGTGATAAGAAAAGATGGGTGGTGAGGAAGTAAAAAAAGTGAGATTATTTTGGGCCATTGGATTAAGTGTTTAAAAGAAAATTTAGGGGTGCAAAAAGTAAAATAAATAGTTTTTTCATTTTGGTTTATTTTTGATTTTTTTTTTTAGTATTATTTTTTTTTTGTGATAAATTATATTTATCCGGACGAAATTGGGTGTTGACAGCTGCCCCTCTTTACTTAGATATTACTGGATAATATGAAAATTTGATATTTTTGTATTATCGGAGTAAAAGCTAAGTAAAGAAAGAAACACTAATTTCGTCTGGATTTCAAAATGGACAATGAACAACAGGAAAGTGAATGAGGTGTCATAACCTCGTGGAGGGTGTCGTAACCCTATGGAAGTGAATGAGGTGTCATAACCTCGTGGAGGGTGATCGTAACCCTGTAGAAGTGAATGAGGTGTCATAACCTCGTGGAGGGTGTCGTAACCCTATGGAAGTGAATGAGGTGTCATAACCTCGTGGAGGGTGATCGTAACCCTGTAGAAGTGAATGAGGTGTCATAACCTCGTGGAGGGTGTCGTAACCCTATGGAAGTGAATGAGGTGTCATAACCTCGTGGAGGGTGATCGTAACCCTATAGAAGTGAATGAGGTGTCATAACCTCGTGGAGGGTGTCGTAACCCTGTGGAAGTGAATGAGGTGTCATAACCTCGTGGAGGGTGATCGTAACCCTGTAGAAGTGAATGAGGTGTCATAACCTCGTGGAGGGTGTCGTAACCCTGTGGAAGTGAATGAGGTGTCATAACCTCGTGAAGGGTGTCGTAACCCTGTGGAAGTGAATGAGGTGTCATAACCTCGTGAAGGGTGTCGTAACCCTGTGGAAGTGAATGAGGTGTCATAACCTCGTGGAGGGTGTCGTAACCCTATGGAAGAAGGAATGAGTTTGATTGCTGGACTCGACTATTGCCTTGCAGAGGGCCGAGATACCAATAGCAAAAATTTTTTTTTTTTATGATTTTGATTTATTTTTTTTTTTTTTTTTTTTTGAGATAGAAATGAGTGTCTATTTTTTTTGAAATGAGAAACAAAATTTGCATAAGGTTGAAATTAAGAAACAAAGTGTTGCATTTTTGTACAAGTATTTGGATTTTGAAACCTCGATATGCAAAAGAAACATGATTGATGTAAATTTTGAAATTTGGAGAAGAAAACTTTGATGCATGTTGAATTTTTTTGTCTTTTTGAAGAAAGAAGATTTGATGTAATTTTGAAATTGGAGGAGAAAACATTGATGCAATTTGATGTTTTTTTTTTTCTTTTGAAGATTTGATGAACATTCATGAAAATGTGTACATGATGTTGACTCTTGATCCGTGATGGAAGATTATGAAACTATGACACTTTTTACTGAGTCAAGTTGTTTTTCTTTGAAATCATCCGGTCTATGAAGATTTAGACTTTCATCATCATTTTTTTTTTGGATGTCAAATTCTAAAGTTAAATGTTCAAAATGAAGCTTCTGTGCTAGAAATTTCTTGACGAAATATTAGTGCGTACATGCTTGATATCAAGGGTTGGGACAAATATGTTGAAGGATTTGGAGAGTACCGGGTTGGCTACTTGGGCCTCTTACTCCTTAAAACAATTACAAATGCCAATGTGAAGTCGTAGATACTCAGAAGTTGCCCCAGTTTGGGGGCATGGTAAAAAGATAGGTATGGACAAATGTATTTGTGAATTGTGAAGGAATAAGTCATGAATCAGGGAGTGAGAATATCATGTGAGATTTACAAATTGCCCCAATTTTGGTGATGATGGATTTTTGAAGTTCGGGGCGAACCAAAAATCATGGGAGGCCCAACAAGGGATGCCCTAGTCTTTGTATGAGCTTTGAATATTCAGATGAAAGATTAACAAAGACGCCCAATACTTTGAATGGGTCAAAACACATGAAAATCACAAAGTTGTCCCTAGTTTCGGGTATGAGTCAATTAAGTGAGGTTCAAAAAGAGGTTGCCCCCCACTTTGGGTTTACGAATGATAAGATGGACTCAAAATCATACAAAGCCCTAAAGTGTCTGCCCCTGTTTGAGGGTGGATTTATGAAAATAGTGTGGACAAATCTGAGAGGCCCAATAAGGGATGCCCCGGTCCTGGTACGAACTTTGAATATACAGATGAAACAAATGCGAGATTAACAAAGTTGCCCAATATTTTGAATGGGCCAAAACATTGAAATTCAAAAAGTTGCCCAAAGTTGCCCCCTAGTTTGGGAATCGGGGGAAGAGTTTGAATGGGATATGAATTTGTGATGGATATGGAAATGATTGGCTTGAAAGGATTGCCCCAATTGGCTTGATTTTCCTTTGTATAATTGATCAACACGGAGTTCCCTTCTTCCGAGGACATTCATTTTCATCATCATTTTTTTTATAACTGCATTGTTAGTCATTTTTGTCTTGTCTGAAAATTAAGCTTTATGAAAATTTAAGCAACCATTATTCAATCCGTGTGGACTTTTATTGGGCTTGTAATGTGGCTTGGGCTGAAGGGTATTGAAAGAAAGGATATAAAGGCTCAAATAAATTTTTGGGGTTATTTGAAACAAGAGTTACCATCTACACTTTGTATCAGCTATTTGTCAAATATGTTTTGACTTTCCTTGCTAATTTGCAAACTTCTCTCTTTGTTTGTCATCACTTTGTGATTCTTTCCGTTTTTGCTTTACTTTTGATGAACTCTCTTCATTTGATCACTAAGTCTGTTCCTTTGCAATTTGACTTCTACTGTGATGGTAACCCTTGTTTGGGTAAATTTGAAAAGAAATTTCTTATTGGCTCAAATTTGGTATCAATGGATATATTTTTTGTTTTTTTTTTGTTTTTTTTTTGTTTTTTTTTTTTTGATGAAGAAAAATGGCCACACGTCATTTCAAATTTTGGTTGTTTTATTTTCAAAAGATTAATTAGGAGACAAGACTACATGATCTCAACAAGAGTCATTTTTCTTTTCTTTTTTTTTTATAACGGATTTCAGGATCTCCCAAATGAAAGCTAGTGGAAGTAACAGAAAATCTGCCCCAGTGTGAAACTCTGTGTTTATTATTTGGGCTCAAGAACGTGATTGAGTTAATTTTTGGTCTAGCGAGGGCTGAAGGATGATGTTTTCAAGCAATGCACACACAGATATCTCTTAAGAATATGTGGTTTAAACATTTGACTACAAGAGATTATGACATCCATTACATTTTTTTTTTCAGAGCTCATAAAATGGATGATTTGCATTGAAAATAATTGACTTAACTTTTGTGTATCTTTTTGATTTTATGCATGAAAAAAAAGTAATATGAAATGAACATGATGATACTAGTTGAAAAACAGATTTTTTTTTGTTTTGTTTTTTTTTTTGTTTCGTTTTGTTTTTATTTATTTATTTTTTTTTTACGACATCCCCCAGGACCGAGCCAAGTCGACTGAATACCCGTGATGCTTTTGTTGACATTCGCTCAATTATTTTCGTTTTCATTCTTCTTTATTTACCTAAAGAGCTCAGCGTGACATGCAATCATTTCAGAGAGTATGAACAAAAATTAATATGCGGTATTTATTGAATAACACAGATTACAACAATTTAAAAAAAGCAATGTTAATATTCACTAACGGCAACCCCTATCACGGAATCATCATACATAAAACTTTTTGACCGCATCGGAATTAACCGGTAACGGTAATTCCTCCCCATCCATCCTTGCGAGAATTAGTGCTCCACCAGAGAAAGCTTTCTTTACCACAAACGGCCCTTCATAGTTTGGGGTCCACTTGCCTCTATGATCTTTTTGGACGGGTAAAATCCTCTTCAACACCAGTTCGCCTTCATGAAACTCTCTTGGGTGCACCCTTTTGTCAAACGCCTTTTTCATTCTCCTTTGATACAGTTGTCCATGACACACTGCTGTTAACCTTTTTTCTTCGATAAGGTTGAGTTGGTCGAATCGGGTCTGAACCCACTCAGCTTCCTCTAACTTAATTTCCCTTAACACGCGTAAGGAGGGAATTTCAACCTCAAATGGAAGTACCGCTTCCATCCCATACACTAGCGAGAACGGCGTGGCCCCAGTTGATGTTCGTACTGATGTGCGGTATCCGTGCAGAGCGAAAGGAAGCATTTCGTGCCAATCCTTGTAGGTGACCACCATCTTCTGCACAATCTTCTTGATGTTCTTGTTAGCAGCCTTTACTGCCCCATTCATTTTTGGACGATAAGGAGAGGAATTATGATGGTGAATTTTGAATTCCTCACATAACTCCGCCATCATCTCATTGTTTAGGTTGGTAGCGTTATCAGTGATGATCTTGCTAGGTAGCCCATACCTACAGATCAACTCCTTCCTTATGAATCTAACCACAACCTTTCTAGTCACGTTGGCATACGAAGCAGCCTCAACCCATTTGGTGAAATAGTCGATCGCGACTAGTATGAAGCGATGTCCATTTGACGCTTTTGGTTCTATAGCTCCGATGACATCTATTCCCCACATCGAAAATGGCCATGGTGCAGACAACACGTTTAGAGCAGCGGGTGGCATATTGATATTATCTGCATATATCTGACATTTCTCACACTTTCTCACGTGTATGCAACAATCGGTTTCCATGGTCAACCAGAAGTAACCAGCTCTTAAGATCTTCCTAGCCATCGAATGTCCATTCATGTGTGTACCAAATGCACCTTCGTGCACTTCTTTCAGTAGCAACTCAGCTTCCTTTGCATCCACACATCTAAGGAGAACCATGTCATGGTTTCTCTTGTATAAAACATCCCCACTTAAGATGAAACTGCCGGCCAACCTCCTTAGTGCTCTTTTATCATTTTCAGACGCATCTTCAGGGTATTCTCGAGTTTTAAGATAACGCTTGATATCAAAGTACCAAGGTTTATAGTCTAACTCCTCCTCGATGAAGTGGCAATATGCTGGCTCTGCATGGCTTTTCATTTTGATTCTTGGTAATTCTGCATCTTGATCAACCTCAAACATTGACGACAAGGTAGCCAGCGCGTCTGCTAATTGATTATCTTCTCGCGGTATATGGTTAAATGTGATGGAATCGAAATACTCCATTAATCCCATGATGTAAGCTTGGTAGGGAATTAATTTTGTATCCCTAGTTTCCCATTCTCCTTTCAATTGATGGATGACCCAAGCTGAATCTCCATATACATCCAGAATTTTTGCCTTTGATTCAATTGCTGCTCGAATACCCATGGCACAGGCTTCATATTCAGCGATGTTATTTGTGCAGCTAAAACACAACCTTGCCGTCATTGGTATATACTGACGCTCTGGGGAGATAAGCACTGCCCCTATTCCATGTCCCATCACATTCGAGGCTCCGTCGAATAACACTGTCCATGCCTTTTCGTTTTGGTCTTCTTTGCTCTCTTCGAATAAAGCCATGATATCCTCATCTGGAAATTCAGGTTGCATTGGTTGATAATCACAAAGGGGTTGATGAGCCAGGTATTCTGCTAGTGCGCTACCCTTGACAGATTTCTGAGTGACATATACGATGTCGTATTCTGACAATAACATCTGCCATCGAGCTATCCTTCCAGTAAGAGCAGGCTTTTCAAAAATATACTTGATAGGATCCATCTTGGATATCAACCATGTGGAATGACTCAACATGTATTGCCTTAAACGATGAGCGGCCCATGCCAACGCGCAACAAGTCTGCTCTAACGATGAATATCGTTGTTCGCAGTCTGTGAATTTCTTGCTCAAGTAATATATAGCGTGCTCTCTTTTGCCATCCTCATCATGCTGACCCAATACACAACCCATGGACTTGTCCAATACAGTCAAATACAAAATGAGTGGCCTTCCTGGTTCTGGTGGACGTAATACAGGAGGGTCCTGTAAGTATTGTTTGACTCTCTCAAAAGCGGCCTGACAATCCTCATTCCACACCACAGCCTGATTCTTTCGTAACAACTTGAACAGTGGTTCACAAGTAGCAGTTAATTGGGAGATGAATCTAGCAATGTAATTCAATCTACCCAAAAACCCTCGAACTTCTTTTTCCGTTTTAGGCGCAGGCATTTCCATTATCGATCGCACTTTGTCTGGATCCACCTCTATCCCCCTCTGGCTGACAATAAAGCCCAACAATTTCCCGGATTTCACTCCAAATGTACATTTGGCGGGATTCAGCCTAAGCTTATACTTCCTCAATCTCTCGAATAACTTTATCAAATTGAGGATGTGTTCTTCTTCTGATTCGGACTTCGCGATCATGTCGTCCACATAAACTTCAATCTCCTTGTGCATCATATCATGGAAAAGTGCCACCATCGCCCTTTGATATGTTGCCCCAGCATTCTTGAGTCCAAAAGACATCACCTTATAACAAAATGTGCCCCACAATGTAATAAAAGTCGTCTTTTCCATATCTTCTGGCGCCATCTTGATCTGGTTATACCCCGAAAAACCATCCATGAACGAAAACAGTGAATACTTGGCTGTATTATCAACTAGGGTGTCGATGTGTGGTAATGGGAAATTATCCTTTGGGCTTGCGCGATTCAAATCTCGATAATCGACACACATCCGAACTTTACCATCCTTCTTAGGCACCGGTACAATGTTTGCTACCCATTCTGGGTATCTCGCCACAGCTAGAAACCCTGCATCGAATTGCTTCTGTACCTCCTCCTTGATCTTCAAGGACATTTCCGGTTTCATTCTTCTTAGTTTTTGCTTTACCGGTGGGCATTCCGGCTTGAGTGGGAGCTTGTGTTGTACAATATCTGTATCGAGACCTGGCATGTCATTGTAAGACCAAGCAAACACATCCCTGAACTCCCTCAATAAGACACGCAATTTATCTTTCACTTCTGCTTTCATGGTTGTACCGATCTTCACCTCCTTTTCCTCACCCGCATTCCCTAAATTGAGTACTTCAACATCTTCCTGGTGAGGTTTTATCTCCTTACACTCTTGTCCCACTAGTCTTAACAGTTCAGGAGGGGGTTCTGGGTCATCATCACAATCATCTTCCGTATTATTGACAGGGCGCCCAAAATCAGGAATATTGACATAATTACTTTCAAAACATTCATTGTCATATCTGCATTATTTAAGTTTACGAAAAGGAAATAAATAAACGGAAAAACGACGAGGAATGCAAAACAAAAACAAACACACTTTGATTATCACGCTGAGCATAACAAACTAAAAGCGTCAACCCGTAAGTCATGAATCCTAAAGCCCCGGGTAAAGCGATAGGATTAATTAAAGTTATTACATCTCATTCAAATTAAGCATCACGGGCAAATCCAGCATCTTCCAATTGTTGAGTCGTGCATCCGGGGAGCAGGCCCACACGAAACTGGAGCCTTCCGATCCATCTTCATCTCCCACAACTGCTATGTGGCCAGTGTTAACCCAACCAGCACTGCGAAAGCTCTCCTTGAGGTCGTAGATATGAATTCTTCCCACTTTGGGCTCCCGTCTTTCCACCCGAGCCAGACTGCGTTCTCTCTTTTCTTTTATCAGTCTTCTCCTATCCTCCTTGGTGGGCTTGTAACCTAGGCCATACCTATTCTTGTTCTCAACGACCTCCAGAGGGAATGCTCGCCCCTGTCCACACTTGCCCAAACCTTTCCCATGCATATAACCTCCTTTTAGCATGACTTTGGCCATCATTATAGAAGCACGCGACAGATGCGGGTTGACCGCGAATGGCTCCACATAGGTGTTTCCCACAATCTCCAGAGATTGGAAAGCTGTCTCGAGAGCTTCCTCAGTTGCTTCAATATAACGGGAGGATGATGGTCCGCTCACCAAGAAATCCTCCTCTCCTGCCACTATCACCAGCTTGTCTCCCATAACATACTTCAACTTTTGATGTAGTGTAGAAGCCACAACCCCTGCAGAATGGATCCATGGGCGACCCAACAGACAACTATAGGCCGGGAGGATGTCCATGACTTGGAATGTCACTTGAAAGACACACGGACCGACTTGGACTGGTAGTTCTACCTCTCCCATCACTTCCCTCTTACTACCATCAAAGGCTCTCACAATCATAGAACTTGGCTTCATATGTGTTCCGTCACTGGGTAGCTTCTCGAAGGTTGCTTTTGGCATGACATTTAGGGATGATCCATTATCCACTAAGACACGTGCTATCACATGATCCAGGCATTTCACAGAGACATGAAGAGCTTTGTTATGACCTCTCCCCTCAACAGGTATCTCTTCATCAGTGAAGGTGAGGTAATTATTAGCAACGATGTTGCCAACAATGCCCTCGAACTTGCTCAGAGAAATACCTTGCTCCACATGAGCCTCACTGAGTATCTTCATCAACAACTTTCGATGGGAAGCAGAGTGCATGAGTAATTCTAGCAAGGAGATCCGGGCAGGCATGCGGTTCAACTGTTCCACCACTTTGTACTCACTCTGTTGTATGAACTTTAGGAATTCACCAACTTCTTCTTCAGATATTTCCCTCTTCTTCTCTTTATCGGGGGTCTCCTCGGCCTCCACGTTCTTCCCCCTCAAGAACTCCTTCGCTTTTGCAGCCATTGTTGCTTCCCTATCATTGGTTCTTTCTCTCGCCAATTCTGGTGGTGTAAATATTCGACCACTTCTGGTCATTCCACCAATGCCTGATATGTTTTCCACAGTCGGATTCGCATATTCTCCCTCATCTAATGCAATTGCTCCATATCTCCATGGGACGGCTTTCTCGTTCTTATAAGGGAAAGGAGTTGGCACTCGGATGACAACAGATGGATTTCCTTCAGTTACCAGTGCATGGGTGGTCCTAGTAAAATGGATCACCAAAGGTTCGGGTAGAGTCACATCAGATTCTCCATCCATTTGTGCAAATACTTCTTCCTCTCTGACCTCGCAACACACTTGCATCAGATTTCTATCAAGTAAGTCTTGTAAAAAAATCTCGAATTCCATACATTCCTCAATAGAGTGCCCGGCATCCGGATGGAGTGCGCACGCTATACTCAGATCATAATCGCCATTCACTAGGCCCTTCTTCAACAAAGCTTCAAAGATAAACCTCCTAGAATTTCGGATTTCACCCACATCTCTTATCAAATCATGGTTTCCAACCTCGATGGCGTTCGTCGAAGAATTCCCGTGCCCGGACAATGGATTAGTATCGACGCTGGGCTGGTCTTCTTGAAACTTTAACCAACCCGAATCTATCAGAGCCTGAACTTTATATTTGAGAGCGAAACATCCTTCGGTTGAGTGGCCAATGCCTCCTGCATGATAACTACACCTGGCATTTGCGTCATAACCCCTAGGGTACGGCTCCTGTACAGGCTTCATCGGGCAAATGGCGACCAGACCCTTCTTGACTAGGTTAGGTAACAATTCAGTGTAGGTCATAGGGATTGGAGTGAACCTAACAAATTGATTTCCCCTTGGGTTGTTGTTGTGACCCACATTCAGATTTGGGCCCATGTTTGTAGCCGGTCTTAAAGCTTCGGTTGGGATACGCTGCGGTGGATAATACGCTTGTTGTTGTTGAGGCCTAACTTCGTGAGCAAGCGTGGTGTTAGCAGCATAAGGAGGTGGGTTTAAGTACGGTCGATAATTAGGATCGGGAGCTCGTCCTCTTCACACAGGCATTACCGACGCAGCATGTACCTCCCCCTCTTTTTTCTTCCCCTGATTGAAGCTGGGCTTTTTATAGTTTGTAGTTGTAGATGGGCCACATGCTATCTTTCCGTTTTTCAATCCAATTTCTATCCTTTCACCAATGATGATGGTGTCAGCAAAATTGACAGATACATTCCCAACCATATGCTCATAAAATGGCGGCTGGAGTGTGTTTACGAACATCGACACCATCTCCTTATCAAACAACGGCGGCTCAACTTGCGCAGCCAACTCTCTCCATCATTGGGCGTACTCTTTGAAAGTTTCATTGTCCTTTTTTGTCATATTCTGCAGCTGCAGACGGTCCGGGGCAACATGAGTATTATATACATATTGTTTCACGAAGGCGTCAGCTAGATCCGCCCAACAACGAATTCGGGATGACTCCAGGTGGGTATACCAGTTTAATGCTACCCCGGCCAAACTTTCCTGGAAAACGTGAATGAGTAGCTCCTCATCATGAGCATACGCAGCCATCTTTCTGCAGTACATGGTTACATGGCCTTTAGGGCAAGTGTTACCCTTATATTTTTCAAACTCCGGCGCCTTGAACTTAGGCGGGATTTTCAAGCCTGGAACCAAACTCAGTCTGGCCGCATCTCCAAACCCATAGCTTTCGACTCCTTCTATGGCTCTAAGTCTTTCTTCCAGAATTTCCAACTTATTCTTAGTTCCAATGAAACTATCAATCCCCCTAATCACTGTGGTATGTGGCGCGCCCCTAGCTGAAGGATCCTCCTTGACCATTACATGTGGCATTACAGTTACCCGCGTTCCTTCAACTGCGGTCGACTCATTCGTAGTTACACCTTTCATGGGTGCCGAAACTAGGACAGGGCCCTGAGTACCGATGGGCGGTACATTGATGGTGGTAGGGAAAGAGAATGAAGCATGCTCCCCTTCTGTGTATTCTCCCACAGGTGGAGTGTAATCTGGGGGTAATCCATACATTGGGAACGGAACAGATTGGCTCCCAGCATTGAACATCGGAGGGTAATATTGAGCACTTCCCTCAACTTGTGCAGGCGTCGACCCTCCCGTAGTCTTCAGGGCTTCGAGAGCTGTCAAAATCTGGGCCATCTGATCCTTCAACTGGCTGACCTCGGCCTTAATGGATTCGTGTGACTGTTCCCAATCCTCCATGACCTTTGAGTTAGCTCTGGTCCTGTACGAATGTCGTGGAAAATTTGTCGTTGTTCTCTCACTTGTACTGATGATTATTTTTATTAGATTAGATAAAGATGAAAAATGCAAAACAAAAGAAAACATGATGCATGCTAGTGATAAGTGGAAATCACAGGATAACGATGACAATACTGATAGAAAATTAACACAAGCCGATACCGAACAAACATCCCTCATCTTTCATTTAAAGAAAATTTGATCCATTACATCGTCTAAAACACGCAATTCTGATGTACATCAATCCCGCTCCCGGGCAATGAAAGATTTCATCTCTCCCACCAACCATTTACAATGATTAATAAATAATTCTATTTCCGCTGGTGAGTTACGAAAATGAGTACTTGCTTCAGCATTCGACACCATCCTGGGGATATCTTCAATTGCCCCATTTGCCAAAGCAGCCAATTGAGAGAAGCTTTCCTTCCAGTGCTTTACAGTCATTTCTTGCTCTGCGATGTGCTCTTTCATTTGCTTTATCAAGGCCTGATGCCCTTCTTCAAATTCCATCGACCTCCATCGCTCCTCCTGCTCCTCGATGTAATCTTCCATTTGATTTAACATGGCCCGGTACTCCTTTTCGGACTCCTCCAACTTCCAGTGCTCCTGATTCATCTCTGCCTGAAATGATGTAGCCATTTCCTTCATTTGATGTCCCGCTTCTTGTACTTGGACCTGTGCTTCTCTTAATCTTTTTAGGGCTTCCCTTTTATCCCTCTTGACTTCCTCATAGAGTTGTTTCCACTGCCTGTTTTCTTCTAAAGCCACCTTATTATCATTCGCCCTCATGGATAATTCCTTATTCGCGGCCGCTAGATCCTGTTTTACTCGAAATATATAATCTCCTTCAGCCTTCTGACTTTTGACAATGTTTTCATAAGCCCGCGACTTTTCTTCATTATCATTTCTCATATCCACAAGATCATTACGCGCCCGTTGTAATTCGTTTTCCAACCTAGCATTCCTCACCCTTAATTTCTCCATCTCAGCCTTCAATTGTTGCACCTCTTCATTTTCTAGGGCCTGGGATGGTCCTTCACTAGCTGATTGATCCTTGATTGGCTTGAAAGGAAACTTGACCACTTCCACTCTCTCTAGAATCCAAGTGTGATAACTAACCCTGCTATCCACTACTCCATTCCTCAAGTCCTTCTCTGCTCGAACAACATTTTCCCAGGCGTTTTTAACCTTTCTTAACAGTTCAGTGAAATGCCCGTCTTCGTAATAAATGAATAGGGTAGCAAGGTAATTTGATGAAGGTGCCCCTCTCATGGGATGCCCGAATTGTCTTTGCACCAAAAGGGGGTTGTAATTGATACAGTACCGGGCGCCTATGAGAGGCACATTAGGAAAACTACCACAATGTTGTATAGCCAGTTTATTTTCGAGCCAAGGAAGGCGCCATTTTATACTTCTTTCGCTCAAGCCAGCAAGGAATCGGGCCCAATCGTTCCCTCCTTTACCTTTAAGCCCTTGGTGCGACGACGTCTTCGATAGACTCTTGACGTCGACCATCTCCTTAAACACGCGCGTTGTCATCCATGTATACAACGCCGGTAAACAACAAAGAATCTTCTTTCCCTTTCTCTCCTGGCAAAAACTCAAGGTCCCATAAACATCCGCAAGAACGGCCGTTACAGGATTCTCTGATCTGGTTTTGCTTGCCACGAAAACGTCTATTGCGATGTAATCCACGAATTTTTCTATTTTGGGAAACAAGACAATGCCGTATATGGTGAGGGCTAATACATCCATGAAAGTTTCCCAATCCTCTTTATCAGCCAGGTGATGTAAATATTGCTCTAGATATTCCTGTGATAACCCATGCAATTGATTCCTCATCATCATCCTGTTTTCAAGCTCCTTGGGGTGTAGTTTCATGATGGCAGCAATGGTGGGTATAGAGGCATGATGTTCTAAATATTGATAGGGAGTGGTGCCCTCTAGTGGCAAACCCAAGATATGCTCGAACTCCTCTATAGTTGGCGCCAACTGAAAGTCTTGAAATGTGAAACATCGAAGCGGAGAATCATAATATTGTGCCAAGGCTGTGATAGCGGGTATTTGTACTTCAACCTCCATTAAATTCAACAAATTTCCATATCTTCTCTGAAAGGTTTCTCTCTTCATAGTCTTAAGCCTTTTGCCCAAATTTATCAGCCCGGTCAAATTTCCAACATAGGTCCTTAGACTATACTTCTTTCTTAAATTGGAAGAGTCGGTGTGCCGTGTAGCATCGGATCTTGTGTCAACATCCATCTCATATGAAGTCAAATAGGTACCCGCGATTTCCTTTAAAAATTAACATGTTACCAAATGATGTATGAATATGATGCATGATAAATAAACAGCATGACGAAACAAAGCACATGCATGGTATGAAATGTAATATCATAAAAAACGAACAACGTGAGGACTACAGAAAT